>NC_085137.1:60550938-60572938 GCF_035046485.1 Aedes albopictus
AAGACATTTTACTCCTGTACACTTTTTGAGTTCCATTTTGGCCCCATATCAACTGTGAAAAATTTCAGCTCGATCGGAGAAACTATATTTTAGCGCCAGTCGTTTTAATTTTTCATACGATTTACTATGGGGAAAATCACTTTTTCAAAGAAAAATCGCCACAGGTTGCCCCTTAACCCCTAAAAATATATCTATGAATGATTTCTGTTGGAAATATTACAAGGAACAAACCCTCTAAAGACCGCAAAGCGATCTAAGGCATGTGAAAAAGTTATTGACTGTAAACCGAATGGCATGCCAACGCTGTTTAACATGTAATCAGTGCTGAAAAATTCATTTCGTCATATCTAAATTCAACCACCTTCAGCTCATTTTAGAAGCTGAACCTGAGAATATGGTATATGGAAAATTTGTGTGGCTAGACCAGTTCTACAAGAAAGTCACGGAAAAACCGCTATTTTTCGATTATTTAGGGTAAATGTCACGGACTACGTTTGGAAAATGCCAAATGATATTCACCGTGAATATCATTGGCATTTTTCGAAGGCAGTCCGTGACATTTACCTTAAATATTCAAAAAATAGCGGGTTTTCCGTGACTTTCTTGCAGAACTGGTCTAGCTGCACAAGTTTTCCATATACCTTATTCTCAGGTTCAGCTTCCAAAATGAGCTGTAGGTAGTTGAATTTGGATATGACAAAATGAATTTTTCAGCACTGCATGTAATGAATAACAATAAATAATAAAATCTCGTCATTTTATCGATCGGGTAAGGCTTAATAACTTTTTCCACGAATGTCGCATCGCTTTACGTTCTTCGGAGGTCTGATTCCATCGACTTATTTTTAAGAATCAATGGGTGATCTCAAGCGATTTTTCTTTGAAGAAGTAAATTCTCCCCATAAAAAATTGCATGAAAAACTAAGAATGGCGGGCGCTAAAATATAGTTTCTTCGATCGATCTGAAATTTTGCACAGTTGATATGGGACCAAAATGGAACTTAAAAAGTATACAGGAGTTAGAGTTTTTCCATTTTTTATATTTTCCCATATAAACCGTGTACCAGGCTAGTGTTCATAGCGCGGACTCTGAGTCAGTTTGGCTTTCTATTCCGCAGAATCGTTATCTGGCTTTGTTCTGGTAGCACGGACAACGACGGCCGTAACCCCCGTCACCGTGATGTACAGAATGCATCCGAAACGATCTGACAGACTGTACAACAATGACTATTTGTAGTCAGACACGATTGATCGTAGCGTGTGTTGCTATAATGTAAATGCCATAATTGCATTAGTTTTGCGCTGAGTCTCGCGGACTGACTCAATATGCTTTCTTAGCGGGAGCCAAACATTCGGAGCCAAACATTGAAGATTGAGGTTATGTTAAACCTTGTTAAACCTGTGTGATTGATTGAAGAGTATTGTTATCTAGGTGCTGCGGATATAATCAAATTTGTTGTCACAATGTCTCCATTTGCCGCAGTCAAGCCGTTGGAAAGCGAGGAGAAGCATAAACATTGTTTTGAGCCTATTTTAACTAATTTTGTAACAACTACCCATCAAAATTTCCATCGCGAATGGAAAATAATAAACTTTGAACCCGAGCACAAAATTGGAATAAAGGTGGATTGATCATGTTTACCATTTCCGAATAGCGTCGCGACGGCGTGTTTGACAACCGAGCTGAGAGAGGTGGTTGCAAGAAAATTGAACGCTCGTGCGTGTTTACAAGCTGTGTGCCGGGAGTGTATAGGTGTGTGTAAGCTAGCTTGAAAAATAAAACCGTTTCTATTCGCAGCACTCAGGTTTTGCGCAGTTTTTTCGCTTATATAGGGTGACGATGGGCAGATTTGTTCTCTTCGTCATAAGGGGTTTTTATCGGCCAAATTTCCTGAAACTTAGTCGTATAATTCAGCTTGGTTGGGAAGGAATTGAGGCCAACTCTGAGCTCAACAGCTTTCAAAAATACCACCATGACGAAGAGAATAAAACTGCCGAAAATAAACAATTTCCCCTATATATTGAATTCTTGCGTTATAAACAGACATTATTTACCTTGACATGAATCGATTATGCAGTGGTCGTGGAGTTATCGCAAGTAACCATAAGTATAGATAAGCTAAGTACCCAAAAACAATTATCAGTTTAAGAAAAGTTTCTCAAAGCAGCGTTGTTAAGCTTTAAGTGGAACTATATTGGGTTTAGTTGAGATGAAACTGTTATTCAACTCTTGTAGCCCAGAAATGGAGAACTTGTTAAACAACAGCCGTTCTATAAGCATTGTGAATGTTATATTTATTCAATGATCGTGCCGTCATTATACAGCTGTTGTTCAGCGTTTAAACCTTACAAATATATCAGAAACTTTTCTTCAATGATTAATAAACCAAGTTATATGATGTCTCTTTGTATAATCGTCTAATAAAGATTTTAGAAACAATTATAGCAAATTAGCTGCTGGTTTCATAATAACAAGCTTTTTTCGACAATTATTCCAGCACAATGCAATCAAAATATGGCAATCATTTCAATGTTTACATTTGGTTGAACAAATGCTGCCAAAAAGTTTCTTGAACATACGCGCCAACTTGTGACGTATTTGGGGGGGGGGGGCACAGTTCTTCAAAGTTGATCCAAATGCAACTTTTTCGATTAAATGCGCTAGTTTCCACGTGAATATGTCTAATTTGGATAAACTGCATCGATTTTGGCAGTTTTTAATTGATTTTGGGAGGCCTTGCCCCCCCAACTACGTCACAAGTTGGAGCGTATGTTCTTGAATGTTTCTTTAATATAGCTATATGAATGAAAGCAAAAATTATTTATCTTTTTACATATGTTTTCATATGTGAGTAATTTGAAACAACTAATTATGACTATATTTACCAATATTAACGTATTTCAATCACATTCTCATGATAAAACTCACATCAATGACAACACGCGAACTCGGGACCTACTGTTCTACTGCCGTCTGCATCTGCTCTTCTCCAATCAGGACTACATGAATTGGAAGATTTTAAACAGTATTTAAGGAGAAACTTCAGAGAATACAAACATGGCTGCTACAATCAATGGCCGACTTGGTCCCCTACTCACGTTTTCAAGAGCACCAATCTTAAAAATTCGCAAACAAATACTCTTGATTTGCAAAAGCTGCCTCTCTTTACAAGTGAGCAAAGCTAGGATAATCTAGTGTGGCTTACTTCGATGCTATGTTCGTCAGATTTGTGCTTCTAAAGCTTGTATGCTAAATTTCAATGGGATTTCTTGATGTTTCACCTTAAACATTGATCCGAATACGCTGCCGTTCATGCGTTGCTAAAACATCGCATAAGTTTTGTTATTAGACTAATAGTTTACATCAACACTGAAGCCGATCAATTTTTGATTAACACTAGGAGCACCGAGATCAAAAAAGTTACGCGGAGCACCGGGATCGAAAATTTGTTGTAACTAAATTTTTAATTGGCTATATCTCAGCAATGGCTCAACCGATTTCCAAAATTTTTTTATCAATCTCATGTCCGAATCTTAAAATTTCAGATGCTTGAACAGAAATTGTTCTAGGGGTGTTCAAATTCCCTCTAGAACAGTGCAACCGATACAAATTTTGTTTCGTCATGCTTATCTGGCTGTAAACGTTCCAAATATTTCAGAAAACATCAGGTGTTCAAATGAAAATAGTAGAAGATAACTGGATGCATATCGTTAATCTAACAGAAACATATTTTGAACATCCCTAGCGCTCCCGGCACAGTGGCTAGTTGCTATTAACCCATTTCCGCCCAGTGATCTATTTATAGATCAGATGCCTCGAACGCCCAGTGATCTATTTATAGATCAGTAACTTTTGCGATAACTGCGGAGAAATGAAGCATTTTGGAAGACTGGTGTCTTCAGCAAAGTTGTTGAGAAGATCAAGGACTCTTCGATAGTACGCAATTTAGTACGTATTCGCTCCAGTAGGTGTCACTAGTGATCACGAAACATTGTGCTTTGACAGGTGTTTCGTCAACAGCCATTGCCAATACTGTCGCCCTCGTGTCTTGAGAATCAGACTACGTAGAAAAAAAATATATTCAGCAAAGTTGATCAGGGCATCAAGAGCTATCCGATAGTGAACTAGTTGGTTTTTGGTTTACCCGCTAGGTGGCGCTAGTGAGTCCAAAAAATTTAAACCTCTGTATCTCGAGAATCCGACTACATAGAAGTATTTTGTCTTCGGCAAGGTTGATCAGGACATCAATAGCTATATGATAGTGAACTAGTTGGTTCTAGGTTTATCCGTTAGATGGCGCTAGTGGGCTCTAAAAAAATAAACCTCTTTATCTCGAGAATCAGACTACATAGAAGAATTTCGTTTTCGGCAAAGTTGATCAGGACATCAACAGCTATTCGATAGTGAACTAGTTGATGGTAGGTTTGTCCGCTAGATGGCGTTAGTGAATCCTAAAAAAATTAAACCTCTGTATCTTGAGAATCCGATTACATAGAAGAATTTCGTCTTCGGCAAGGTTGATCAGAACATCAATAGCTATCCGGTAGTGAACTTGTTGGTTCTAGATTTATCCGTTAGGTGGCGCTAGTGAGTCCTAAAAAGTTTAAACCTCTATGTCTCGTGAATTCGACTACATAGAAGAATTTTGTCTTCGGCATGGTTGATCAGGACATCAATAGCTATCCGATGGTGAACTAGTTGATTGTAGGTTCGTCCGCTAGGTGGCGTTAGTGAGTCTCAAAAAAAAAATAAACCTGTGTATCTCGAGAATCCGATTACATAGAAGTATTTTGTCTTCGGCAAGGTTGATCAGGACATCAATAGCTATCCGATAGTGAACTAGTTGGTTTTAGATTTATCCGTTAGGTGGCGCTAGTGAGTTCTAAAAAAATTAAACCTCTGTATCTCGAGAATCCGATTACATAGAAAAATTTTGTGTACGGCAAAGTTGATCAGGACATCAACAGCTATACGATAGTGAACTAGTTTATTGTAGGTTTGTCCGCTAGGTGGCGCAAGTGGGCTCTAAAAATTCTGAGTTTTTGTATGTTGAGAATCAGATTATATAGAAGAATTTCAATATCTCGTCTTCCACAAGGTCGATCAGGACATCATGAGCTAACCGATACTGAACAAGTTGGTTCTAGGTTTATCCGTGAGGTGGCGCTAGTGAGTCCTAAAAAAATTAAACCTCTGTATCTCGAGAATCCGATTACATAGAAGTGTTTTGTCTTCGGCAAGGTTGATCAGGACATCAATAGCTATCCGATAGGTGGCGCTAGTGAGTCTTTAAAAAAATAAACCTCTTTATCTCGAGAATCCGACTACATAGAATAATTTTGTCTTCGGCATGGTTGATGAGGACATCAATAGCTATCCGATAGTGAACTAGTTGGTTCTAGATTTATCCGTTAGGTGGTGCTAGTGAGTCCTAAAACAATTAAACCTCTGTATCTCGAGAATCCGACTACATAGAAAAATTTCGTGTACGGCAAAGTTGATCAGGACATCAACAGCTATTCGATAGTGAACTATTTGATTGTAGGTTTGTCCGCTAGGTGGCGCAAGTGGGCTCTAAAAATTCTGAGTTTTTGTATGTTGAGAATCAGATTATATAGAAGAATTTCAATATCTCGTCTTCGACAAGGTCGATCAGGACATCATGAGCTAACCGATACTAAACAAGTTGGTTCTAGGTTTATCCGTGACGTGGCGCTAGTGAGTCCTAAAAAAATTAAACCTCTGTATCTCGAGAATCCGATTACATAGAGGAATTTTGTCTTCGGCAAGGTTGATCAGGACATCAAAAGCTATCCGATAGTGAACTTGCTGGTTCCAGATTTATCTGTTAGGTGGCGCTAGTGAGTCCTAAAAAATTTAAACCTCTGTATCTCGAGAATCCGATTACATAGAAAAATTTTGTCTACGGCAAAGTTGATCAGCACATCAACAGCTATTCGATAGTGAACTAGTTAATTGTAGGTTTGTCCGCTAGGTGGCGCAAGTGGGCTCAAAAGATTCTGAGTTTTTGTATCTTGAGAATCAGACTACATAGAAGAATTTCAAAATCTCGTCTTCGACCAGGGCAATCAGGACATCATGAGCTAACCGATACTAAACTAGTTGGTTCTAGGTTTATCCACTAGGTGGCGCTAGCGAGTCATAGAAATTCTTAACTTCTGTTTCTCAACAACCAGAGTACATAGAAATATTTTGTCTTCGGCAAAGTTGATCAGGACATCAAGAGCTATCCGACAGTGAACTAGTTGGTTCTAGGTTTATCCGTGAGGTGGCGCTAATGAGTCCTAAAAAATAAATCTCTGTATCTTGAGAATCCGACTACATAGAAGAATTTCGTCTTCGGCAAGGTTGATCAGGACATCAATAGCTATCCGATAGTGAACTAGTTGGTTCTAGATTTATCCGTTAGGTGGCGCTAGTGAGTCTTTAAAAATTTAAACCTCTGTATCTCGAGAATCCGATTACATAGAAGAATTTCGTCTTCGACAAGGTTGATCAGGACATCAATAGCTATCCGATAGTGAACTAGGTCGTTCTAGGTTTATCCGTTAGGTGGCGCTAGTGAGTCTTTAAAAATTTAAACCACTTTATCTCGAGAATCCGACTACATAGAAGAATTTTGTCTTCGGCAAGGTTGATCAGGACATCAACAGCTATCCGATAGTGAACTAGTTGGTTCTGGGCTTAACCGTTAGGTGGCGCTAGTGAGTCCAAAAAAATTAAACCTCTTTTAATCCGACTACATAGAAGAATTCTGTCTTCGGCAATCTCGATCAGAACATCAACAGCTATCTTATAGTGAACTAGTTGATTGTAGGTTTGTCTGCTAGGTGGCGCAAATGGGCTCTAAAAATTCTGAACTTCTGTATCTCGAGAATCAGACTACATAGAAGAATTTCAAAATTTCGTCTTCGACAAGGTCGATCAGGACATCAATAGCTATCCGAGTCATAGAAATTCTTAACTTCTGTTTCTCAACAACCAGAGTACATAGAAATATTTTGTCTTCGGCAAAGTTGATCAGAACATCAAGAGCTATCCGACAGTGAACTAGTTGGTTCTAGGTTTATGCACTAGGTGGCGCTAGCGAGTCATAGAAATTCTTAACTTCTATTTCTCAACAACCAGACACTATAGACAATTTTTGTCTTCGGCAAAGTTGATCAGGACATCAAGAGCTATCCGATAGTGAACTAGTTGGTTCTAGGTTTATCCGTTAGGTGGCGCAAGTGGGCCCTGTGGGTGCTAGTGAGCTCTAAACATTCTGAACTTCTGTATCTCGATAATCAGACTACATAGAAGAATTTTGACTTCGACAAGGTCGATCAGGTCATCAACAGCTATCTAATAGTGAACTAGTTGGTTGTAGGTTTGTCCACTAGGTGGCGCAAATGGGCTCTAAAAATTCTGAACAAATATTGATAAAGTAGTTTTTACGATGAAATAGAACTGCATGGCTACTGATTAATAACAAAATCAGCTAGGTATCAAACAGCCGTCTCATTTCATTAAATATTATACTGAACAAAATATAGTACAGTATAATTAGTTATCAACTTGAACTAATGATAACGTAATTTTCGATAACGTGCTATGTGCTATCAATTTGTTATCTTTACTCAGGTTCATTGTGACTCTCATCTCAAAGACATTCGTTTGGGTTGAACGTGCCTTTGGAGCCGACCTACTGATTGGTCGGCATTATGCAAAATAGCTGTAGATAGATAAATTGATCGTAATTTGATCAACTAGCGCCCAGCAATTTGGTTAGAGGCCAGAAGACTTTAATGTACAATGTTCTATTTACAGATTAGTAAGTTTTGCCAATACCGTGGAAAATGAAGCATGTTGCACCGTCTTCCATTCTCCTCTCTTTTTCGTGCTCGTTCAGGAGAGTTATTATCCGATGATGAATGGGTTGGTTTATGTTTTTCCGTTAGGTGGCTTCAATGATTCATAGAAATTATGAACTTGTGTATCTCGAGAATAGAACTACATAAAGGACTTTGGTCCATATAACCACAGCTGTAAATTACGTGATCCGTAAAATACGATCACGCATCATCAGTGGAAAACGTTTTCACTGTGAGCTTCGGAAGAAGCTGAGATAGATGAGAATGAGATGTTGATTCATTTAATTCATTTATTTAGTATAACAACAAGTTCAAGATAAAACTGAATCAACAATATTTCTCCATAATACACGGTTCGTGGATGGCTGCCGTTCTCCATCCTCGGTCACGCCCGATGCTCGCCAAGTCACGCTCCACCTGATCCGCCCATCGTGCTCTCTGCGTTCCATGCCTTCTTGTGCCAATCGGATATGTCGCGAACACCAACTTTGCAGACTTGTTGTCCGGCATTCTTGCAACATGCCCTGCCCATCATATCCTTCCGGCTTTGGCCACCTTCTCGATTCTGGGTTCGCCGTAAATTGCAGCGAGCTCGTTGTTTCATCCTTCTCCGCCACACATCGTTTTCCTGCACGCCGCCGAAGATCGTCCTTAGCACGCGTCGCTCGAAAACTCTGAGTGCTTGCAGGTCCTCCTCGAGCTTGGTCCATGTCTCATGTCCGTAGAGGACCACCGGTCGTATTAGCGTTTTGTACTTGGTGCATTTGGTGCGTGGGTGAATCTTTTTCGACCGCAGTTTCTTCTGGAGCCCGTAGTAGGCCCGACTACCGCTGATGATGCACCTCCGAATTTCACGGCTCACGTCAGCCGTTAGTAAGGATGCTAGGTAGACGAATTCCTCCACCATCTCGCCCAGGAAAGCCGTTTTAGTCCATGATTTTCTATAGCTCTGCGCGGGAGAATGAAATGAGCAGAACGCTCATAAGGTGGTCCTTTATTAAAATGAAACATAAACCAAGCTCAAAGAACACTTGCAAATATTTGGAGTTTTCGAATGGAGTGCTAAGGTGGGCAGGATATACTATTAGAATGCCGAATATCAACCCATTATATATAGAAATTATTAGAATGATGCATGTTGAAATGCCTAAAAACTGTTGAAAACTATCCATTGATAAGCTACTAGCAGATTGTGTTAGTTATTACTAATGTAATCCATTTCTGGAACATTTCAAACTGTAACATTTTTTATTAGGAGAATATCAACGATGATCAGTCATCTAAAATAGATTTACATCGCTCATAAAAATAAGGTAGCTGCGCAAAAAAAAAATTAAAAAAAATATTTTTTCAACGTTTCACGTGCATATGCCCCACTGTGTATTAAAACGAAAATTTCGCCGTAGATTTCCGTTTAAATGACTGCAATAACTTTCTTTTATGGGGTTGAGGTCCTCCAGAAAAAATCAGACATCTACTGTGATTGTGGCATAATTCGGGCGTTAATGGGTTAAATTTTCAATTGACTATATCTCAGCAACGGCTCAACCGATTTTCAAAATTCTTTTACCAATCTCTTCTCCGAATCCTAAAGTTTCAGATAATTGAACAGAAATTATTCTAGGGGTGTTCAAATTTCCTCTAGAACAGTGCAACCGATATATTTTTTTAAAATGTTTACCTAATTGGAAGGGGTCTGAAAATTACTGTACGCATAATGGATGTGTGTGGTGTAGTATAAGATAAAATATTTTGAACATCCCTAGCGCTCCCGGCACGATAATCGAAAATTTGTTGAAACTAAATTTTAAATCAGTTATATCTCAGCGATGGCTTAACCGATTTTCAAAATTATTTTCCTTACATGTTTTCCTAATCTTCTAGTTTCAGATAATTGAATAAAAAATATTCTAGGGGTGGTCCAATTTTCTCCATATCAGTGCAGAAGATACGATATTTTTCAGCCATTTTTTCTTCATTGAGGACGATCAAAATATTTCCTTGAACTTCATAAACCTACATTATTCAAACGAGAATAGTATATGATCTATCTGGATACACGCAGTAAACCTCAATTAAAAAGATGTTGAACATCCCTAGTGCTCCTTGAATTGTGACCGAAGCTTGACTGTAACTAAATTTTCAATCGCTTATATCTCAGCGATGGCTCAACCGATTTTCAAAATTATTTTATCAATCTCTTGTACAAATCTTCAAATTACAAAAGTTTGAATAAAAAACCCTTCTAGGGGTGTTCAAATCGCCTCTTGAACAGTTCAACTTTTTTCAAAATATTTAGATCATTGTAAAAGTTCTAAATATTTCGGTAAGCATTATAAATCTTTGTGATTCTAATGAGAATAGCATAAGATCACTTGATACATATTGTGAACTACATAGTAAATTGAACATCCCTAGCACTACTGGCATTGTGATCGAAATTCGGCTGTAACTATATTTCCAAAGGGGTAAATGTCAGCGATGACTTGACCGATTTGCGGTGTTCAAATGAAAATAGTAGAAGTAACTGGATCCATATCGTTAATCTAACAGAAACATATTTTGAACATCCCTAGCGCTCCCGGCACAGTGGCTAGTTGCTATTAAATTTTCAATTGACTATATCTCAGCAATGGCTCAACCGATTTTCAAAATTCTTTTACCAATCTCTTGTCCGAATCCTAAAGTTTCCGATAATTGAACAGAAATTATTATAGGGGTGTTCAAATTTTCTCTAGATCAGTGCAACCGATGCACTTTTTTTTCGACATGTTTATCTGGTTGTAAACGTTCCAAATATTTAATTAAACATCATAAATCTGAGGTGTTCAAATGAAAATAGTATAAGATAATGATACATATCGTTAATCTAACAGAAAAATATTTTGAACATCCCTAGCGCTCCCGGCACAGTGATTAGTTGCAATTGAATTTTCAATTGGTTATATCTCAGCGATGGCTCAACCGATTTTCAAAATTATTTTACCAATCTCTTGTTCGAATATTCAAGTTTCAAACAAATGAACAATAATCATTCTAGGGATGTTCAAATTTCTCTAGAACAGTGCAATCGATATAATTTGTTCGACATGTTTACCTAATTGTAAACGATACAAGCGCTTCCGTAGACATGATTAATTTGTATGATTCAAATGGGAATCGTATTCAATAAAATATTTTGAACATCCCTAGCGGTCCAGGCACGATGGTCGAAAATTAGTTGAAGCTTCATTTTAAATCAGCTATATTTCTGCGATTGCTTAACCGATTTTCAATTATTTTTTTACTAATATGTTGTCCTAATCTTCTAGTTTCAGATAAATGAATGAAAAATAATCTAGGGCTGGTCAAATTTTCTCCATACCAGTGCAGCAGAAACGATTTTTTGCGACCAGTTTTTCTTCATTGTGAACCTTCCAAATGGATACTGGATACTTGATTTCAATTGTTTCAGTTACAGTTGCCACCACGTGTGTCCAGCCACGTGCAGCACTATAAGCAGCTGTGTATAATGTTGTCTTGGTTCTGGAAATTGAGATCCACACCATTTATCATCAAAATCTAATGCAAATATTACATGAATCACGCCGATTTATGACGTTTCCATCTAGAACATATACAATGCAGTAAAAAAGGGCGAAAAATATTGCAACGGCTGTCCTTTTGTGTAGGAAATTTGAACAACCCTCCACTATATAGAATTTTATACAATTCTCTTATGAATCACCTAGATGTATGATGTTCACGGAAATATTTAAAACTTTTACAATGAAATTTTTAAAACTGTGCTGGAAAAAAAAATTCAACACCACTAGAATAAGTTTTGTTCAATGGTTCCAAACATGAAGTTTCAGACAAGAGATTAGTAAAAGGATTTTGAAAATCGGGCGAGCCATCGCTGAGATGAAGCCAATTAAAAATCATAGTGCCGGGAGAGCTGGGGATGTTCAAAACCTGTTTCTGTGAGGCTAACTACATGTTTCCGGCATTTTTATACTTTTCTCATTTGAAGCCAGCAAATTGATGATGTTTGCGGATTTTTTTATAACGCTTACAATGAAGTGAAAATGACTGTGTCGGTTGCACTGTTCTGAAGGAAGTTTGAACACCCCTAGAACGTATTTTGTTCATTTGTTTGAAGTTCGAAGACTTGAACAACATATTAGCAAAATAACTTTGAAAATCAGTTGTGCTATTGCTGTGATATTGCAGATTGAAAATTTAGTCATCGTTATAGGAGCGCTAGGGATGTCCCAATATTTTTTCTGTGACAGTTTCAGAACGTTTACAATTAGGTAAACATGTCGGAAAAAAATGTATCGGTTATCTGGTTCAGGGGAAATTTTAACATCTCTAGAATGATTTTTGTTCAATTGTCTGAAACTTGAAGATTCGATAAGTAAAAGAATATAAAAAAAACCGGTTGAGTTATTTTGCGAGATATAGCCAATTGAAAATTTATGTATAGTTTAATTTCAATCACCGAGTGTGTTTTTATGTGATTCACAATATGTATCCTTTTATGTTATACTGTTCTAATAAGAATCTCGCAGATTTCTCATGCTTGTGAAAATATTTAGAACGTTCACAACGACGTAAACAAGTCGAAAAAAATACACCGGATGCAGAGCTCTTGAGGAAATTTGAACACAAAACAAAATTCTGACAAGAGATTAGTCAAATAATATGGCAAATCGGTCAAGTCATCGCTGACATATAGCCCATTGAAAATATAGTTACAGCCGAATTTCGATCACAATGCCGGTAGTGCTAGGGATGTTCAATTTACTATGTAGTTCACAATATGAATCAAGTGATCTTATGCTATTCTCATTAGAATCACGAAGATTTATGATGTTTACCGAAATATTTAGAACTTTTACAATGATATAAATATTTTGAAACAAGTTGAACTGTTCAAAAGGCAATTTGAACACCCCTAGGGTTTTTTTCAAACTTCTGTAATTTGAAGATTCGTACAAGAGATTGGTAAAATAATTTTGAAAATCGGTTGAGCAATCGCTGAGATATATGCGATTGAAAATTTAATTACAGTCAAGCTTCGGTCACAATTCAAGGAGCACTAGGGATGTTCAACATCTTTTTAATTGAGGTTTACTGCATGTATCCAGATAGATCTTATACTATTCCCGTTTGAATAATGTAGGTTTATGATGTTCAAGGAAATATTTTGAACGTCCTCAATGAAGAAAAAATGGCTGAAAAATATCGTATCTTCTGCACTGATATGGAAAAAATTGGACCACCCCTAGAATATTTTTTATTCAATTATCTGAAACTAGAAGATTAGGAAAACATGTAAGGAAAATAATTTTGAAAATCGGTTAAGCCATCGCTGAGATATAGCTGATTTAAAATTTAGTTTCAACAAATTTCCGATCATTGTGCTGGGAGCACTAGGAATGTTCAAAATATTTTATCTTATACTGTACCCCACACATCCATTATGCGTACAGTAATTTTCAGACCCCTTCCTATTAGGTAAATATTTTGAAAAAAAAAATTATATCGGTTGCACTGTTCTAGAGGAAATTTGAACACCCCTAGAAAAATTTCTGTTCAATTATCTGAAACTTTAGGATTCGGAGAAGAGATTGGTAAAAGAATTTTGAAAATCGGTTGAGCCGTTGCTGAGATAGTCAATTGAAAATTTAATTGCAACTAGCCACTGTGCCGGGAGCACTAGGGATGTTCAAAATATTTTATCTTATACTATACCACACACATCCATTATGCGTACAGTAATTTTCAGACCGCTTCCAATTAGGTAAACATTTAAAAATATATATCGGTTGCACGGTTCTAGAGGAAATTTGAACACCCCTAAAATAATTTTTGTTCAATTATCTGAAACTTTAGGATTCGGAAAAGAGATTGGTAAAAAAAATTTGAAAATCGGTTGAGCCGTTGCTGAGATATAGTCAATTGAAAATTTAATTACAACTACCCACTGCCGAGAGCGCTAGGGATGTTCAAAATATTTTTCGATTGTATTTACGATATGCATCCAGCTATTTTATACTATATTCATGTGTACCACGCAGATTTATGATGTTTACTGAAATATTTTGCACGTTTACAATTAAATAAGCATGTCGAAAAAAATTTGTATCGGTTGCACTGTTCTAGAGGAAATTTGAGCACCCCTAGAATAATTTCTGTTCAATCATCTGAAATTTTAGGATTCGGACATGAGATTGATAAAAAAATTTTGAAAATCGGTTGAGCCATTGCTGAGATATAGCCAATTAAAAATTTAGTTACAACAAATTTTTGATCTTGGGGCCGGGAGTGTTAATCATGTCCGCAACGTTTGTTCGTGTAAATACAGTTTTCAGTAAGCTTTGATCATCAGCAGCGCTACTGAAGCCTAATAGTAGCTGTATGGTCACTTAGCTACGGTGCGGTGTTGTTTTGCAAGTTTGGTGACTTTTCAAACACATTTTCATTTCTCATACCCAATGAAGTTATTCAAGAAGTTATTCGTTCTTTGTTTTCGGAACTTCAATGTAGTGTACGGAGGAAAAATATACCCTTGTAAATCTTTTGACAAAAAGTGGATCCAGAACCCGATCGAGATTGATCGGCTGAACCCGTGTCACGATGAAGAAATCATCAGGGAGAAAACTTCTCGACGCTGCTAGTTAGAGCACAGAGAACAGACATCCAAGTCCAGTTCCGAAACTGTGTAAGGAATTTAACGGCCATTTGAAATCGGCAACACAAGTGGCAATAGCGTGGCGCTGCAATCGGTTAATTTCCCATACTAATTTAATTCACCACTTGAAATGTTTCAATTCACCACTGACTGTGGCAATATGGTGTTTGGTGGCGTTAGTGTTGTCATCGTGTATTGGTTTGCAACCTTACTCAAGTAAAGATTCAAATCCTTACACAACTTTCCGAATGAAATTTGTTCTAGCCTGGATGTCTGTTCTCTGTGTTAGAGGATCGAGCTGCCGTTTTTAAGCTCGGTAATTTTGCTGCCGTTGGTCAGTGTAGTATGAAAGGTGAGTAGTGATATTTTTTAAAGAGTGATTTAATGATTTAGAGCTATTGCAAGGCACTTGTTTGATGTCAAATAATATGTAGCCGCAGATGCTCTTATTAGGCTTCAAATGTGAACATGGCGAACAATGGAAATCAAGTGATATTATTACACTGCTAATCAGCAGCTGAACATACGATTAAGACAGTATCCTTAAACTATGTTTTTTCTACTTGTTCCACTGTGAATAATATGTGGAATAACGGCGTCTGATGCGTCGGAAGCTTGTCTTCGTACATTATTACAACACTATTTGGCTATTGATAACAAATCCTTAACAACTTTCTTCAAACTTCTGTTCAATCAGTTGTTCAATTAACAAAAAATATGATGAACAAAAGTGTTGTTTTCTTTATATGAAATATTTATTCGACACATTTTTCAACACATACTCTTGTTCAACTGTCGGCGCTTCAATAGAACACTTGTTAAAATGGCATGCTTACTAGTGATTCTTAATTGTTACTTGGGCAGCTTGTTGGATGTTGCTCTTTAGCCTTCTAAACAGCTTCATTTTTAAGTAATTTCGGAACTTGAAAGTTCACACAAGGAAGTTGAATAGCCTTCTAAGCAGCTTCTAACGGAACTTCCTCAAAATGAATGTGCAAACAAAAATGTACTTTTCAGATTTATCATCACTTGTTGTTGCTTGTATTTTATTGAGAAAAATGCTCAAACTTACTTTACATACTTATTTACTTATGCATATGGCACTCCTATATAGACTTGAACCAGGACCTCCTACGTGATAAGCTGCTACAGATACATAACATGGATAAGTTAAAATGTGTAAACCTAGATGTAGACGGAGGATTGATTGTGGTCAGATTTCATCCGCTTTGCATTTTATCGCAATTATGGTATCGGGGTAGAGTGTAGGGCACTAATGCAGCGACTACCCGTTCGAATCTGGTGGGCGTCATGTTTTTTTTCATTTGCACTTCATATTAATTGATTTGGTGAATTTAATTTAGTTGTCTATGAAAATTTGCTAATAATGACGTTTTTGCAAAAATGACAAAAATAAACCCTTAGAACATCAAGCTACTGAAATTAACTTCAAGGAACTACCGTCTACCCCTGTTGGTTTGACTGCATCTAATCTGAACACTTTTTAATTTGACCCCCGCTGATCTGCACATCATTCAAACTAAAATTGGTTCAAACGTCATTCTGCTCATGGAACGGGGCGAAACGGAACGCTGAATCAAAACAAAACAGCAAAAAGAGTTGCCATCAGTGTGTTTTTCGATGTCCGCAGTGTTACTAGAAGTTCAAATTAACCCTAAAAGGGATACCTGGGGTCCATTGGACCCCTGGCGCCTTTCAGAGCTTGTCTTTGATGGAACACACTCTGCGAGGTGACGAAACTGAGGCCCTGAAGGTATCCCTTTTAGGGTTAAAAATGAACCCCGCTGGTTTGCATGAGGTGTCGTTCAAACCAACGGGGGTAGACGTAGAAAGTTCCAACAAAGTTCCGAGTAGCATGTTAAGCAGCTTTCAAGTTCCATTAAATTCAGATAAAGTTCCGAATGGAACTTTCTGGTTGCTTAAAAGGCTATTAATGAGCCTTGCAGGAACTTATATGCGAAGTTCCAGCAAGGCTCATTGTTAGCCTGTTAAGCAGCCAGAAAGTTCCGTTCGGAAATTTATCTGAATTTTATGGAACCTGAAAGTGCATTTTGTAATGGGAAGCGGAAGTTTTGGTTACTTGGGATCCCGACCAGAAGCACCTAACAAGATAATAACGTAATTATAATAACTGTTGTTAGAAATAACAGAAGTTGATATATTTTTGTTCTAGGTATTTTTGCAGGTGAAAAATCATAACAAAATCGTATCAAAACTTATTATTATTTGAGAAACCAAGTTATAACAAAACAGGTTTTATTTATTCAATCAGATGTATAACATCATTTGTTATATTATGCATTATTATATTATTGCCTCTAACATAATTTCAGAACACATTTATTGCAATCTTTGTTATATTTTTTGTAACAAAATTATTTTACATTTTTCGTGTTGCCCAGAAAAAAAGTTGATAATTTTTGTTATCTTGGTCACCCGAGCCAAGGGATTTATAACAAAATTTGTAACAAATTTGTTCCTAAATATATAACAGAACTTGTAATAATTTTGTTAGGATTTTGCATGTTAAGTCCAGCAAAATTTGATATGATCTGGTTATGATTATATCTCAACTTGTTATATTTCTGTTTAAATTGCAATGAGTTTTGTTAGATTTTTTTGTTATTTTAACTGCTACATGTTTTATAACAACAGTTGTTACAAAAATTATTGTAACAAAATAACACAACCTGTATTAATTTTGTTTTTCCCATCTAGTCGGAGTATTAACAAATTGAATTGGTAATGCTGCTACAAACCAATGCAGCTCTACGAGTTAGTTTTCTCTGGCCTATGTTGCCGCTAGAACACTTCCCGTCCCGTGGATCGAGGGGAGGCTCTCCCATAGATTCACTTAGGGCCTGTCCATAAACTACGTAGATTCTTAAGGGGGATGGGGGGGGGTCTGGCCAAAGTCTACGCTCCATACAAATTTCGAAAATTTTGTATGGAAAAAAGTCTACGAGGGGGGAGGGGGGTCTGAGATGAGCCAAAAATGAGTCTACGTAGTTTATGGACAGCGCCTTAGTTCTCTAACCGCCGGCTTTACCACGGGTCGATTGATGTGCGATCTAAAACTGTTGACGAACTTCATTTACGACGGCTTTTTTGTTCGCATGACCATAAACACGATGGTAGTGCTCTAGGAGGCGCTGTGTGATCTCACTAGGGAGCGTCCATAAATTACGTCACGCAAAAGAATATCCATTTTCAACCCCCCTCCCCCCTATATCACACTTTTTGTACGAGACCTCTGAAATGTATGTATGGATCGTCACACTTTGCCGAACCCCCCTCCCCCTCAAAGCGTGACGTAATTTATGGACGTTCCCCGAGTGTTAAGTTCCAATTTGAATTACTAGCAACACGGCCAGTGGCTAAACTGATCAATGTTGACAATGGGCCTTTTCATTTGACGTCTTAAATCAGCTGGTTTTTCGGGCCTTTGACAGTTCTCCTATGAAAATGACAGTTTAGCGTTTGCGCCTTTGTTCGGCGGTTGTGAACAGTGGCATACAAGAACCTGTCAGCTGAAAGGGCCTATCAACGCTGTGTTATACTTTATAGTAGTAGTGTTGATGATGATTGTAGATAAATAAACAAAGCAACTTGATATCTATATATATAAAAATGAGTTTGAAGTTCCTTTGAGGCAACAAAACTCAAAAACGGATGTATCGATCAGCATGACTCTTGCACGGTTTGATTCGTATTCATGGTGGCTGTGTTTATAAATAGTAAAAGTTGTGAAAATCATCTTAAAAAGTAAGAAAATTGACGAAAACCTGTTTTTTCATGAACTGGGAAGAAAACCAACACGATCGCAATAAAACCGATCTAGAGTGCCGTGCTGCAATGAACCCAACAGTTGTCAAACCACCACAGCTTGGCAAGACAAAGTTTGCCGGGACAGCTAGTTTGATATAATTGTTGATCACGACTATAAATAGCACGGACAATTAAAGTGACCTGGTGTCAGTAATCAGTAAGATAACTATAGACTTGTTGTTATTATCCGAACATATCAACTACCTTTGGCGAGAATGATCGGATATCTCCCGTCGAAACTAGCGTAAACGGCATCGGCTGATCTTCCTTCCATTCGGATGATGCCAAGTTCATCGGCAAATTGTGAGAATCTGTAGAGTGGGCTGCTCGTCTCAATAGGAATCCACTTTTCAATCGATTGTTCTCGGTTCTTCAACAGATTTGACACTCCCTCTGCACCGTTTTCCAGGGAAACTGTTCTGCTAGCAGAAACTCGCCCTGCGTCAATGACAACTTGCACGCGGTCACTCCTGATTTCAACAGCTTTGCTTGGTTTACTGTAGCTTGGCCTATAGGGTGTCCAGCGATGCGCAATCGGTAGTTTCTGATGAAACGGCAAATGTATGCCATGGTTCGTAACAGTACACTCCACTTTAAAAATCTACCAACGCCGATCATCCGCACGGGAAGTGCGATATGAGCAAGCTGGTAGGCCGATCGCAATTCTTCAGAAGTATTCGTCTTAACTTGCTGCTGTGGTCACATGTCTTCGGCGAGATACAGATACGATGGACTCCGCAACCACCTTCCTTTTGAATCAGGCTCCGTTTAGATGGGACCCACCGCCAGCATTCGGCTTGGGTCAGAAACAGAATTTCACGGATACGATGGGCGATGGGTTGTTTGTAGCGCCTGTGGTCGGAGTGAATCCACGCGAGAACCGTAGAAGAATCCGTCCAGAGGTACACCTCACGAGGTTGAAGGGTGCGGTTCTTCAAAACAGTGGTCAACATTCTTGCTCCTAGTAGGGCCGCTTCCAATTCCAACCGTGGAATCGAGAGATGTTTCAGGGGGCGACTTTCGTCATAACCAGCGAACACTGCACACGTTCAAGGTCGTCTGTAATCCGGAAGTGATTGAACTCACTGGCATCGGTTAACACGTGTCACTGCAACGTTCTATGACACAGAGGATCCGCTTTACCAAAATAGCAACGTGGAATACTGAGCTCACTTATGCCATGCAGCAACTCCATCCAGTGTGTCCACTTCTCGAACTCTGCGTCTCTCATCTCTTCGTCCCACTGCATCCCGCTTCTTCATAGATACTGAATGAGGATGCATCCATGTATGACATATGGTGCCAGAAGACCAAGAGGATCAAACAGACTCATTATGATCCTCAGAGCGATTCTCTTTGTCGGCCGCTTTCCCCCGGACACGTAGTGAAGCAGTTGTTCGCCAAGATCGGTCAAAATCCGATTCTGGGTGCCACAGCATTCAAAGAACTCGTTCCCAACTTGCCTCGGAAGTTGCCTGTAGAAGACGTGGCTCCGCAACGCCACGTTCCCCGAGCTTCTCCAACACATCATCGCTGTTGCTCACCCAGTTCCTCATCTCGAACCCGTCACGAGCGTGGATGGTTCTAACTTCAACTGCTAGCTTCTTTCGGGGTGTCAGCAGTATCGTACTAGTCGTCCATGTATGTTTAACTTTGATGGCCACCGCAGCCAGCGGGAACTCGTCCGCCCGCTCGTTGGTGTTGACTCGTAGTACGTGCTACGCGACGCATGGCGAGCATGTAGCGCCGAACATCACGACGTCTGCGATGTAGACTTCAGGAGAATGTTACGAACCGTCCGACGTTCTCATTCGAAGCTGCAGAAACATTTCGCGGATATCGCCTCCGAATGCAATGCGCTTCTCACGGAATTTGCAGATCAATGGAGGAAGCAGGTCGGGAGTTGAGGGAGACTCCATTGACCTATGCCTTTCCATCCCACACGAGTTCCTTTGCCTCTTTTGCCGGGTGCGTAACCAGGCCAAAAGGCAGATACCAAACTTGCCTTCTATTGATCTCTATCAGCTCCTTCTCTGTAGCCCTGTGCACGTAGCCTTTCTTCACGTAGTCGACGATCTTCTGATTCACGCCTTCGCAAGGACCTGGGTCCTTCGCCAGTTGGGCCTCGAAACTACGCATACGTTTCATAGTCGTTGGAAGGTCTATTTCGTATTTTCCACCACGAGCTTTGTGGTACTTTCCAATATTTCGCGGGCACGTTACTCCGCAGCGGACTTGAGCGGAGGCGTAAACTTAACCAGCGTGTCCTCCAGGATGAACTGCTGTCGAACTAGATCATTCAGTTCCCTATCAGCAGCGCAGTTGCACCCGTGCAGGTTCGACAGGGCGCTTCCATCTGGCTGGACCATAGATGGACCATCCCAGCGCGAAGAGGCTCAAATTTTCCAAACCTGGGAGAATTCTAGGCACGGCCTCAGAGTACGCCGAAATAGAAAGGTTTCGAAGGTGTGGAAATCGATCGGATAGTTCGTTGAAGGTCAAACTCTGATTCGGAAGATACAACTCTTTAACGGTGTGCGCGTTCTTCAGCACGTAACGACGGGGCGAACCTTTTCCGGAAATTTCGATGTCCACGCGCTTCGAACTCTCTTCATTCCGCTTCACGCTCGACTTCCATCTCAGCTCTAGCGGTTCCGGAACACCTACTGCTCTAAGCTGCCGTGCTAAGCTTGCTTCGATTAGCGTCAAGGAAGACCCTTCGTCCATAAAGGCGAAAGCTTTACATCTGTGGTTCCCGTTGAACAACATCTTCTTCTTCTTCTTTATGGCTCGACGTCCCCACTGGGGCTTGGCCTGCCTCGCTTGAACTTAGTGTTCTTTGAGCACTGCCACAGTTATTAATTGAAGGGCTTTCTTTGCCTGCCATTGCATGAATTTGTATATTGTGAGGCAAGGACAATTATACACTATGCCCAGGGAGTCGAGAAAACTTTCCCGACTGGAACGGGAATCGAACCCGCCGTCTCCAGATTGGCAATCCATAGCCTTAACTACTAGGCTAACTGGAGACCTCATCTTCTTCAGAGCGATTTCATGAGAATATAGAAGCCCATTTAACATTCCCTCTTCTGCGTAAATCTCTTGGAGATAACCAAATACGTTAGTAGATCCGATGGAAGTTCTTGGAGATCCTCAAACTGACAACGAACTCACCACTTCACAACACATAGCACATAGGCTGTGTAAGCATAAATTTCATTCATAATGCTCCAGTAGATCACCCAAGAGATCACCTCCTGGGTAAACTCCTGGGAGATCTCGGATACTCTTAAACTTTGAACCCTTAAACACTCCGTAAACGTCCCTTAACTCTTAATTCTGTTGTTTTTCCCGTAAACCAACTTAATCTGTAATCATGAGTACTCCAGCTTCTCTGAACACAAGCTAATTCCATTTAGGGAACGTTACCTAAATGGTGAGACCTAAATGGATCCTACCTAAATGGAGGTTTCAGTGTATTTTTGTAATAACCTTTGACATTTACCTTCGTGTTAGGTTGTCAACCTTTTTCAAGGCACACTTGGTTTGCTACAACATATCACCACCTCAACTGATGCACTCCCTGTCATCCTTTTG
>NC_085137.1:60573438-60593563 GCF_035046485.1 Aedes albopictus
TTCCGAAGGAAAAACGCACATTTGTGAGTTTATCGAGAGTGGGATTCGATCCCAGGTCATCGTTGTGATTGTCACGTGCTTCAAGCATAACACCAGGTCGAATCAATGACAAAAGATCGAAGGACAAAAGGTCGGAGGACTAAAAGTCGAATGGACAAAAGGTCGAAGGGAAAAAATGTTAAATAAACAAAAGACAAATTTGAAAACATGAAAAAGTGATCAAAATTTGACAGAAAAACGACAACTAAAATTCCAATAAAGAAGAAGGATACCGGTAGAAGTAGGATGAATCATTGATTGAAATATTGTCATTTGAAACTCTAATCATTACATCGATTGTTGCTAGGTTTTCGCACCAGGATGGTTGTACACGTTCAGCGGCCTGTCTGGGCTGGGTCATATCGACCCCAACATTCGACTAGGGTTAATAAAGCCAAACAATCTACGAATTAGGGAAGGACAAATCTTTGGGTATTATATGAGCAAACAAAATGAAATTATTTATTTATTCAGTGCAATTTGCAGGAACTACCTATCATTCCATGAGAGGATGATCACTAAGCACAAATAGTCAATGAATATTACTGCAGTAAAGCTAGGAAGAACAGCTATTGAATAAAAGAAGGCAACATTTCTGATTGATATATAAGTACCTAAATATTTATTTCAGTAACGAAACTTAAAAGAACAGCAATTAAATTGAAGAAGGAAAAAATCCTTAACAAAAAATCAAATTAAATTGCCATTGAATACTACATTAACACAACTTGATAAAACAGCCTGTAATCACAAGAAGGAAAAGTTTTCTATGGAAATGTCAGTGGCTGAAATGCGTATGATTTCTATAACAGCCATTACATACAATGTTCTCTCAAAAAAGTCTCTTAAATAAAGACAAATCAATCAAATCAATGTTCTCTAAATGAGCAACAACAAAGACAATTTTTTTTCATATAAGTGGAGCACACCAGCTAGTGACTTGGTCTACTAAAATTTTTGTTCATTCGACATTTCGTCCCATTAGACCTTTTGTCCCATTCGACCTTTTGTCCATTCGACCTTTTGTCCCTTCGACTTTTTGTCCATTCGACCTTTTGTCCTTCGACCTTTTGTCCTTCGACCTTCTGTCCTAAAGCCCACCAGGTCTACTCCACATCGAAGTTGTTTGTTGCATTTCATGTCTTAAAATGTTTGCACAAATACACCGTGCAAAACTGTACTTAAAAGTATGTACCACGGGCAGGATTGTGAAATGTCACGAAAATGCCGTGTCATTTTCCAGTTCTTCCATTTCCAATGCAAATTTCCGTTCTTGAACACATACCTCTCATAATGCTGATTAGTTATGATAAAATAACCATATCGCCAATAAACATTTCTTGTGGAATTGTAAAATAACCTAATGACATTTTTGTGACATTTTACAACCCTGACTGCAAGACAAAAAGTCAGGAAATTCCTGCTCGAGAAGTTTCATCCAAAACTTCTCCAGAAAATCTGTCTACTTTTTTTTTGTGAGAGTTCTTCTAGGAGTTTGGAAATTGTTGAGGAGGTTAATGCGTGATCTATTCCAGAAACTCCTTTAGAAAGTATTCCATCGTAAATTCTATCAGAAATTGTTAAAAAAATCTAAGTTTATTTATTTCGGGAATTATCGTTGAGAGTTTTTCCAGAAATTCCTTCTGGGATTCTTCTAGAAGTTTCCATGTGTAGTTCTTCCGGCAATTGGTGCAGAAGATCTTCAATGAATTCTTTAGGTATTTCCTGCTGGAAATCTTTCCAAATTTTCTCTGGGTATTCTTAATAAATTTCCTCTAGGAATTGACCTGGAAAAGTTGAACCATATTTTTTGGCACAAATTTTGCAGCAAGATCCTTCAGAAATCCTTTAAAAAGCTCTTTCAGGAATTCTTCTGGAAGTTCTATCAAGAATTCTTCCGGAGATTTTTCGGGAAATTCTTCCAGGAATTATTTTAACTCTTTAAACCTAATGCGCAAGATCCCCTGAAATTTCCAAAGAGGAATGTTTCAAAATTACCCTGCTTAAAACTTTTTTCGAAGCTCATTTCGAAACTTAATTCGGTAAACTTTCATCAAGATCCTTCAGGACTTCTTCCGGAAGCTTTCTATGTTCTAATTCTCCCGAAAATTCTCCTGGGTCTTTTGGAAATTTCTTAAAGTCCTCTGGAAGTTTCCTGAAGATTTTTTCCGAAGTCCATTCGAGTATATGTCTTTGAAATCTTCAGGCATTTTTTTCTGGAATTGCATGTGGAAATTCCTCCGGAATGTTTTTTTTTAATTCTGGATATTTTTAAGGAATTCCTCCAGGAGTCCTTCCAGCAAATGCTCTTTCTTCCAGAAGTTTTTTTTTTTAATTTCAGCGGTTCTGCTAAAGTTATTCCGGGAATTGTTCCAAGCGTACTTCGTAGGTTTTTTTATCAGAATTTCAACGATGGCTGATCCATATCCATTATTCTTCTACGATTTATATACATTCTGTAAAAAAAACTTGATATCAGTTTTTCCATATATTCTTAAGAATATTTATGTTCTAAAATGGAATTGAAGATAAATTGAAGATAATTATAATGCAAAATATATCGAACAAAAAATTCTGCAATTTAAGTGATATATCCGAAAAATCAATGTAAGAATCCCATAAAGAATTTAAAAAACTACTTGAACTATTGAGGAAGACAAATTCCTTGCAGGAACTGCCAAGAAATTTCACGAGAAACTTTTTGAAGATTTTCAGGTTGAGCTCTTAGAAGTATTGTAGAAGGAAATCATCAGGTTTTTTGCTTAACATAAATAAAGTATTCCTGGGGACTGTCTAGGCCCACAAAAAGCTCTACTTAAATGTTACTCATTTATAAAGCTCAGAATTTACTATTTAGGGCATCCAAGGAGAATTTAGATTGTGTCTGAAGTCGTAGACTACAGATTTCTCAAAATAAACGTATGAGACGCTCAAGAAAAAAATTGAGGAATATGTGACGGAATTTCCAAATCCCTGAAATGATTTCAAAAGCAAGTCCTAGAGGAATTCCCAGAGAAACTTGTTTTTTTTTATCTGTATTAACGAGATTTTTAGCCCTAGGCTAGTCATCTCGGGACCCACGATTTACTTCGCTTCCGAAGGAAGAACTCACATTTTGCGAATTTATCGGGAGTGGGATTCGATCCCAGGTCCTCGGCGTAGAGAAACTTTTAAAGCAGTCCTGGAAAACTCTTTCGGAAATTCTTGGAGGAATTATAGAAGAAATTTCTAGAGGAATTTTGAAGAGAATCTCGGAGGAACTTCTGAAGGAATTATTACAAATCCCTTCAACCCTAGTCATGTATTGGGGTCATTCTGACCCAGACAATGTGGAGCGGACCTGGTGTAATGGTTAAAGCACGTGATTGTCACGCAAAGGACTTGGGATTGAATTCTACTCCCGAAAAACTCACAAAATGAGATTTCTTCCTTCGGAAGGGAAGTAAAGCGTGGGTCCCGAGGTGAACTAGTTTAGGGCTGAAAATCTCGTTAACCCTCGAGCAATCGCGCTGTTATATTTTGCACAACACGTTGAAAAAATCTCGCTTTTTGAACTCAGCATTAGCGTGGTGTTGGCGATGGTGGCCAACCGCGCGAGTTGCGGAAGGTTAATACAGATAAAAAATGACTCACACAGGCGCGCTGAGCGAACACTGCGTCAGCGGAGTGAACTTGAGCTAATGCACCACCAAGTAGGTAAAAGAAATTCTCACATGAGTTTTAATTATATAAAATAAAATATGTGCTTTCGGTTTAAGCTTTAACTCAAAAATAATCTCATTAAGTCTAGTGTCAATGTATGTTCTCAGCCCCATGGCCTGTTTAAATATGGCATAGTAAGAAGATAAGTAACATTGAATACTACAAAGAGTTTACGAAGGAACTCTCAAGAGAAATCCCGCAATATATATTCTCAGAGACACTCTGGCAAGACTTCTACAAGGATTTTCAGGGAAATTCCTTGTGGCATTCCTGGAGAAACTTCGAAATACATTCCCGTAGGAAGTCTTAAAAAACTTGTCCTGAGACTCTCTTTGAAAAATCCCAATGAAACTCTAATCGTGATCCCAAAAGCATCTGGAGATATTTTAAGAATAAAGAAAGAATTCCCGGAGAAATAATTTACGGATGAACTCTTGAAGGAATTCTTCGAGGAGTTCATGCAGATACCCTCGGACCGAAGAGATTCCTGGAGAAATTGAAGGATTGAGTAACTCTTGAATGAATTCCAGGAACAACACCTGAAAGAATGCCCATGGAAAGTCTAACGTGGCACAACAAACGTGTTGATCACCATTACCTCATTGCCGGCTGACAGAAAGCTCCTCAGAAGGTAGACACGAAGCAAAAATTTGTCTCGAAAAACCTTCGTGACCATTGTTTGCCTAATACCTCTAATTTGCAGGATGGTACATGTATGTACCCTTCGCCTTCAATTTCAAACTACCACGGGTCAATCGATGACAAAGATCACCAACTAAGAGTTGTGACTTAGCTGGTAGTGCAACCTGAGCACTGTTGTCCTTCTGACTACAGCTGGATTGAGAAGGTACGTCCCGAGCGTCTGTTCACCAAGGACAGACGGCTCCATTAGCGTCTGTTCTGGCATCGAGCAGCTGAGTATGAAATGCTCCTCTACCGGAAGCTATAGTCCCACCACGGTGGATAGGGGGCCTACTGTTCCAGACACCAAATTGGCCACATCTGCTTCAGCCGAAAATAGAGACGGGGTCTCGTCGGCTGTTCGGGTTCGTTTGGAAGTTGACCATCAATGTTAACTTCTTTTCCCGATCAGCCTAGATAGCTGTGTAGTGTCGGTAGCGGTTGTCTCAATTGGCTAAGAATAACACTACGGACCGCCTGATCCAGTGGTAAGAGTCCACTAAACAGGTGACCCCTAATTCATGGTGTTATGCGGCTTTATGCTTACCGTGCCAAAGAATGAATGGTTAGGGGGGTCTAATAAAAACCTAACCACAAACGGAGCCTGTGGAGAATTAGGGCGTCCTCCACAGTATTACGCCCTTACTGCGCTAACCGGAGCAATGGTGCAGTGGACCTTGCGTTTCTCCGAGATAATCAGTTGCCCTTCTTAAGTCTCAAATTTGAGGCTAAATAAGGGCGGGGTTATTCAAATGTTGTTAATTAGCTTACATTATTGCCTATATGGGTTCGCTTAATGCGTTTTCGCCATTGGCGTTTTTCAATTGACCACGATTTGGTTCGTCGTTGATGTTTCCTGTTTGTGCTGTGATTGTGAAGTGCGTTATCCTGTCTAGTTTGGGTAGTGGCTACGGCAAGGAAACCTCAGATCAATTTTCAGCGTAAAAAGCGTATGTAGCCCAAGTGGATCTACTTCAAAAAGTTCATTTTCGTAGGGTAACTTCTGTCTAGGTTACCTTGTGAACCCAGCTTTGCTTTTTTCATTATAGATGAACTGTCGTGCCTCGAGCATGCTCTATTTTAGAATAACGTTAACAGTATGTTTCAACCTTTCCTTATGGATGCCTTCAAGCAAGCTCTTGTTTTCAGCATCTTTTCGCTGATATTTGGCATCTGAAGTAGCTCAAACATTGATTTGAGATGCTTCAGTTTGATGGAATACTTAGGTAGTACAGTTCATGGTTAACTTAACATAGAATTGCACCTAACCCAACTCTGCATGAGCAGAATTTGTCATGAGTTGACTGATTGGCATGTGTCAGATGAGGACTCTCCATTTGACCTTTTTGCACTTTGGAGTGTTCCTTCGCAAACTTTGCGTATTCAGGCGTCCCTGTTCAACAATCTAGGGAACCTGTAATAATTGGTTGCGATCACATTTTATGGATAACTCGCTTCCATTGCTACTCCAAGAGAGTTTCATTATGGTTTTGTTATTACAACGCCCTTCATTGTGGTATACCATAGCTACTGCTTTGAAAGAAGCTTGTCCTCTGCGGTCTGTGCGGACCGCAAGAGGTATTCCTGAATGGAACTCGGACCTGTTCAAGTTCTAAATATCTTCGGATAAACCAGTCTTTTGTATAGCTACGAATCTTTAGCTTCTACCCCGAGGATTGTAGCTATAGAATCGATTTATTGAGCATCAAAAAGCTCTGCTTACTTCAAATCTCCTGGAGCAAATGGGGCTTTATCCTATTTTTCTCCAGAGGGATTTGAGTTTTTCAAACATGTTTTGAACTCTTATAGTTTTCTATTGGGTATTTTTATGGCATGAAATTACTCTGTAGTTTTATCCCGAAAGGGTGCGTGCGTTGTAAAAAGAAGGAATAAGTTCCAGATTTATCTGGTTACGTCGTTCTTTCTGAAATGCTCGAAACGCATTGTCGATTATCACATCTGTGATGTTCGTCTGGCTAACATGCCTGTTCATGTGAACTCACATGTCTCCCAATTTGGGATGTCCACAGTGACTCCTTTACATAAAGTTGTATACGTTTTCAAGAAAGCACTCGCTCAAACGTAGTTTTTGCTTGGGTGATTTCTTGAATATTGAGGATGCTTTTGATGACGTGCCTTTCTATGTCATATTGAATGTCGCATGACGTCGCAAGCTACCTCCAATGAGCTATAGGCTCTTTTTACGCTTATGCGTTTTACAGTGTCCTTTTCAGGGCACTGATTAACCCCGTTGTGGTATGAGCTATGAGCTCTCGTTGCGCTTATGCGTTCATTCCCTCTTCTAGGGCACCCCTTCCTATTTCATCACCTTTCCCTTTCCCAATTCCCATCCCTTGTCCCATTCTCCCTCAGGTAAATGATGAAATAGGCTCATATGTATGGCGATGGCACAAATGTCCCAAATGGAGGATAACGTGCCTCTGGAGCCGGCCTTCTGATACCTGATACCTACCACGGTGGATAGGGGGCCTACTGTTCCAGACACCAAATTGGCCACATCTGCTTCAGCCGAAAATAGAGACGGGGTCTGCTTGATGAGCGAAACAAACGTAGTAGTGACCCGATCAGAAAGGCATAACAAAATAATAACAGATTGAGTTATTTATTTCAAAGATTTTTCATAACAGAATGAGTTATAAAATTCGCCGGTTAGGTGTTAAAATAACAAAAAATATAACTAAAATTGCTCTAGCCATAACATAATTATAACAGGTGTTGATACAATTTTATCAAATTTATAACAACGTGAGATATAATAAATATTGGAATGATCAAAAAGTTATAACACATGTTGTTATAAATTAGATATAAATATATTGGGTAAAAATTGAGTTGGGTAAATTTTAACTAATTTTTTGGGTAATTTTTATTAAGAGTGTTATTTATTTTTAGCGAAAAGTTTTTTGTATAAAGAACTTGCCCTACGTAGTATATAAAAAACCCTCACCCAGACGGGAATCGACCCAAGGACGCCAGCCTTTAACTGCAATCCGGCGCCTTTATCAATAAGACCATTGCAGCACTTGAAGTGAAGGGCGGTATATGATCAAGTGGTTCTTCGTTTTGGCGGCTGGTCTATTAATAGACTCATTTGTCCAACGTACAGGGGAGAGAAAATATGACGCCATATAAAAGTGTTCTTGATACAGTTGATCGCAATTACGTCATCTTAGGATATAATAACAGAAATGGATATTGTTTCTAACACTGACCGGGACCGTTGGTGATCGATGATATTTCGGAGCTGTTCATAAAACTCGCGCACAATTTCAGGGAACGACGACGATCGGTTTATTAAAAACACTTTGTTTATCGAAACAACACTTCCTAGCTCGACCGATTTATTATACGTAAATTGTGTCCGACGCGATACAGTGTGCGGTTGAAATTGAACTGACTGCCTCTCGTATTCTTAGTGATACGATGGGGCCAGTGGTGAATATGGGGAACGATCGATACCGATCGGAGATGATCGATGGTATCGTTATCTACCTACGGCATGATAAGAGATAGCGCAATAATTATCATGGGGTAAAGAGGATGCCTACTGTTCGCGCGTGGAACCTATTTTGGGGTTGCCAGGCCGGTCTAGTTTTTCAAGTCTGAACATGCCGGCCGCCTTGAAATCCTAGAGATTTCAAACTAATTGGATAACCTAAATTTTGGACGGTAGTGTAGTGTATCGAATCCTATCTGGAACTACCTAATCTATCTCGCTCAATTCAACAACAATTGTAATTCGAATGGATGTAAACACTTCTTCGTGGCTAATCGGTTCTACGTCTGCACTGGGATTCGGCTGCTGTGCTCTGCTATGGTGCTCGATGACCTTGACCGACTTTCGACTGGTTGCTGGATAGCTGCATTCTTCACTGCTGCAACGGCGGGTGCCGTCCTTGAATGATGACACGTGGATGGGTCCTGCTGGTTTATACGGGGTTCACTTTGTCGTCTGCATTCCGCTAGGGGTGGGATTGTGTGTCGTCCTGGTCTACGTCTACGGTGGCTGACCGTCGGCCTCTGGGCCGGAGGTTGGTGTACGATTCTACAAAACATGGGAGGCTTTTTACAAGGAAATGAACAATTGAAACAGAACTTGCCTGGCTGCGGAGGTCCTTGCATCCGGACCTCCGCGGGTGCCCTTGGCACCGCGATGATGCTACGTGCGGGTAGCGATGGATTGCTGGTGACATGCTAATGATGAACATCTAGGGTGTCAATCCTGAACTGACGGAGTCTTCGTTGCGAGTGATCAAGTCGACTGAAGACTGGCCGGTGGGATCAACGGATCGAGCGACGGGCCCTTCGCTCGAGGGATGGAGTTCGTTGATGCTGGATGCTGTGATCAACGGGATCTTGAGAATCGGGAATGCGTATTGTACACCGAACCTTGGACAGACATGCATGACGACACAGAACAATCTTAATGCAGACGATTGACGGCTTGGACAATGGATGACCAGGCGACCTCTCTTCTTGACCGTCCCGGAAACCGGGAGGGGATGCAGCTATGGGGGATGAACATTCTTTGAATTTTTTGAAATACATTGTTATACAAATACTTAACTGGAATGCGGAGGACCGCTCCGTGGGCCCTCCGCGGTGCCAAGCCACCTTGGTAGAAGAATCAGTCTTTTGATGGGGACTCCTGATCGTTGTCCCGGATTGGAAGGATGCAAATCTTGGAAATGCCCCTCCGGAAGACGCCGTCCTGCGTGCAGACGGTTACGACGCGGACGTTTTCGTCGTCGCCCTTAAAAACTTCCGTGACTCTACCCAATCGCCACTTCTGGGGTGGCAGGTTATCCTCTTTCACGAGGACCATGGTTCCAATATGCAGATTGTCGCGTTTCCGAGTCCACTTTGTCCGGTTATGGAGATCTGAAAGGTACTGCGACTTCCACTTTCTCCACAGTTGCTGTACGAAATGCTGAGTGCGTTGCCACTGGGACAGGCGGTTTTCCGGCACCTCTTGCAGGTCCGGCTCTGGAACGGCCGTAAGAGGTCTCCCCACAAGGAAGTGTCCTGGGGTGAGCGCCGCAAAGTCGGCGGGGTCATTGCTGAGGGGTGTCAGTGGCCTGGAGTTGAGAATCGCCGCAATCTGGTGGACTACGGTGTGCAGCTCGTCGTACGTCAAAGTTCTGTCGCCGATGGTCTTCCGAAAGTGTCCTTTAAAGGATTTTACAGCCGCCTCCCAAAGTCCGCCGAAGTTGGGAGAGCGAGGTGGGATGAACTGGAAGTCAATTCCTTCGTCTAATGCTGTGTTGACCAGAACCTCTTGCTGATCGTTTAGCTGTCGACGTAGCAATTCCAGTTCCCTATTCGCTCCTACGAAATTGGTTGCGTTGTCGCACATGATCAACTGGGGCTTTCCACGAATTGCGACAAACCGCTTGAACGCCGCAAGGAACGCTTGTGTTGAGAGATCGGCAACAATTTCCATGTGTACGGCCTTGGTCGCCAGACAGACGAAAATGCACACAAAGGCTTTGATCGGTGCGCTGCGACGACCTGGATAGCGAATGTGAAACGGTCCGCATAGGTCGATTCCGACCTTCAAAAAAACAGCTGCGGGTGTCACCCGAACGGGAGGTAGGTCGGCCATCAGCTGCTCGTGGACCTTTGGTTTGCTCCGGAAGCAGGGAACACAGCGATGGATGGTCCAACGGGCGACGTCTCGGGCTCGCGTTGGCCAGAACTTCTCTCGGACGGAACTGATTACGAGTTGCTGTCCAGCGTGGAACAGTCTTCGGTGATAGTGATCCATTATCAGCTTCGTTAGTGGATGTTGGTGATGTAGAATCAGTGGATGCTTGCGGGTTTCTGCAATAGGAGCACGCTGCAGCCGGCCGCCGACCCGAAGTACGCCTTCGACCAAAAAGGGATTTGCTGCAAGGAGCTTCGACGATGGACTGATGGGCTGGTTCTTGGATAACGCAGCGATTTCCGCCGGAAAGCTTTCCGACTGGGATAATCGTACTAGCTGTAGCTCTGCTTTGTTGAGTTCGAATGTCGACAGGATTCCGCTGTGCTTGCAAGCTCGATGTCTAGGAACTGCATTGTGTGCGAACCGACGAATCCATGCAACGAGTCGGACTAGTGCCGGGAACGATGATCGGAGCGAAAAAATGGAGCTGGGTGGCTTGACTTGAACGGGAAGCGATGCTGCTGGCCTTTCCTCCAGCAAAGCATTCTCCAACTCTGATTGAACGACTGCTGACTTTGGCCAATTGGTTCGATCTTGGCGTAGCCACAACGGACCTTCGAACCAGATGGACTGGTAAGCCAACTGTGCAGGTGTCATCCCGCGGGATACTATATCCGCCGGATTGTCGGCCCCAGCGACATGATTCCAAACTCCTGACTTGGTAATGTGCTGGATTTCTGACACCCTGTTAGCCACAAACGATTGCCAACGCGAAGGAAGTGACGAGAGCCAGCATTTGACTATCATGGAGTCCGTCCAGAAGTAGACATTGGCAGAAACGTCAACGCTGCTCCGGAACTTCTCGTAGAGATGGCTCAGAAGTAAAGCGGATGATAATTCAAGCCGTGGGATCGACTGCTTCTTCTTCTTGCGCGAGAGATCTTCCAGTGGCGCTACGCGCGATTTCGAAGTGATGAGGCGGACGATAACTGATCCGTCCGGTGATTCGCACCGCAGATACAGGCAGGCACCATATGCTGCCTCCGACGCATCGCAAAACCCATGCAGTTCCACCGACGCTAAACCGCTACTGAAGCCGGTCCATCGTGGAACCGAGAGAGACTCGAGGGCGCCGGCGTTCCGACGAAATTCGTTCCAGAAGGCCTGAAAGGTTTCTGGCAAGGCATCATCCCAATCCGACTTCTGCTTCCAAAGCTGCTGGAGAAATATTTTCGCTTGGACAGTTACCGGACCGAGGAGGCCCAGTGGATCGAAAATGCGAGCAGTGTCGGAGAGAACGACCCGCTTGGTGATGGTTGGCTCAGAGCTCCAGCGTGGTACGGCAAACTTGAAGATGTCCTTGGCCGGTTCCCAAGTAAGCCCAAGCGTTTTTACAACCGACGTCGACGAATCTAGTTCCAGGGTGGTGCGTTCATCTCGAAGTTCTGCTGGAATCGTAGACATCAGCTCGGAACTGTTCGAGCTCCACTTGCGCAACGTGAAGCCAGCTGAGTTTGTCAGGGAAATGAGCTCCGTGGCGAGTGCTTTCCCTTCTTCGATGCTGTCGGTACCGGTTAACAAATCGTCAACGTAAAAGTCCTTTCGAACGACCTTTGCGGCTGTCGGGTGGGAGGTCTCACCTTCTGTGCCTAGCCGTTGAAGGCATTTGGTCGCCAGATATGGCGCTGATGCGGTTCCGTAGGTGACGGTGGTTAACTCGTAGGTCCTGACAGGCTGATCAGGTGAATCCCTCCACAAAATCCGCTGAAATGGCTGATCGTCTTCCGCCACCTTCACCATGCGGTACATCTTCGCAATATCCGCTACCAGCACGAATTCCCAAGAGTGGAAACGCAGGATGATGGAGAACAGGTCGTCCTGCACCACAGGTCCTACTATTAGGCCGTCGTTCAAGGACACTCCAGACGAGGAGCGGCAGGAACCATCAAACACTACTCTTAACTTGGTGGTGGTGCTGTCAGGTTTGAGCACTGCGTGATGAGGTAGATAATATGATGGCCTTTTGTCTTCTCCAGCATCGACTTCACGCATGTGGTTCATGGAAAGGTATTCCTGGACAAAGTCGATGTAGAGTACCTTCAACTTTTCGTTCGTTGCGAATCTTCTCTCCATTCCGTGGAGGCGCTTTAGAGCGATGGCTTTGGAGTCTCCCAGTTGGCTGATGACGTGCTCTTTCTTGGGAAGCGTTACGACAAATCTTCCTTCGTTATCTCGTACAGTCGTTTTCTCATAGATGTCTTCACATATAGTTTCTTCGACCGACAAAGTGCTCGAACTATTGCAGGACTCCAGTTCCCAAAACTTGGCTATGAGCTCTCGTAGATCGAGAGTGGAACAGGAGTGAGAAACTGTTGTAGGAACCTCGACAGCGTTCCCAGAAATACGTCCTGAGACCACCCATCCGAAGACGGTACTTTGCAGCGTTGGTCCATCGTCGGAAAGTTTCACCTTGTCCTCCCGGAGCAAGTCGTAGTAGTACTCTGCGCCTATAATGATGTCGATCGGACCTGGCTTGTGGAAGTTCGGGTCCGCCAAGATGAATCCGCTGGGAATGGCCAACTCTTGTACGTTGACTGGATTTATCGGCAATTCTGAGGTGAGTCTAGGAAGCACGTGAAGCTGGATGTTTTCGGAGTACTCGGAGATACGAGAGGATCTTGCAGTAATTTTAGCTTCCACCATCTTTGTTGACTTGACCACGGATCCTCCGATTCCGGCTACGGACAGGTAGCTGGACGTTTCCGCCAACCTCAACCTTTGCGAAAGGCTTGTTGTGACGAAGCAATATTCGGAACAGGAATCCAAAAGGACTCTAGCTAGCTGGGTATTTCCGAACTTGTCCGACACACGAACGAGTGCCGTTGAGAGCAAAACTTGACGAGGTGGGGTGTGTATCGTGGCGGGGAGAGAATTGCATGGAAGTGTAGGATCTGTGGTGGGTTGTGGTGGTGTTTGCGAGAGCGAACTTGTGTTTGCAATGGGAAAGGAGCTGGTACTGGGACCAGCTGTCTGAGTCTGGGTTGGTTGGTTCTGGGCTTGTGGCTGTGGTTGCTGTGGGTTTGTCGTCTGTGATCGATTCTGAATTTGTGGGCCGGAGGAGTCGCTCTGTGGTGTTGGTGCAGTTGACTTTCCACTGTTGAAGCCTCCGGAGTGGAGAAGCGAATGGTGCTTCCTCTGGCAGTATCGACATACGCCAGCCGTACATACTCGAACCATGTGTGACGACGAAAGACAATTCAAGCAGAGCTCAAACCGTTTCACCTTCTCGTATCGTTCCGGGATTTTCATCTTGATGAATTTTTGGCATTTGAAGGCTGAATGCATTTCTTCCGAGCAGAATGGACAACGGGTGGAATTTGGAGCGGAAGTTTGAGCGTGACTCACGGTGAATTTTGGCTTCTTCACTTCGACTTGAGCGGGCTTTGCTGGGACTATCGACTGTAGTACAGCACAATGCTTGCGTAGGAACTCCATTAACTGGTCATACGTTGGGACCTCCGTGGAACCATAGTGAGTTTCCCAATTTCGTAGGGTGGCGGCATCTAGTCTGGAGCACACCATGTGTACAAGGATTGTACTCCACTTCGGGGTGTCTTCGCCGATTTTGTCCAGCATTTGAAGATTGCGGTCGTACTCGCTGATGAGATGACACAATGCCTCGTAATTTTCTCGTTTCAGCGGTTCTACTGCGAATAGAGCGTCGATATGAGCCTTGACAATTAGTTTCTTGTTCTCATACCGTTTCTGCAGCATTTCCCAGGCAATGATGTAGTTTGCAGCGGTAATTTCAATCATTGCGATCTCCCGGAGCGCTTCGCCTTCAAGTGACGATCTGAGATAAGTAAACTTATCGATGTCCGTCAGCTGTTGATTACGGTGGATCAGACTTCTAAACATGTCTCGAAACGTTACCCAATCTCGGATTTTGCCGCCGAAACTGGGGAGCCGAATCTCTGGTAGTTTGACCGTAGACAAGGCAGTGGGTCTGGGTTGAACTGACGGTGTAGCTGATTCATTAGGGCGCAAGTTCTGAAGTGCCGATTTCAGCTCACAGTACGTGTCTTCAGCTTGCTGGATGACAGCGCTGTTCTCGAGCTGACGCTTTTCGACGAGAGCAGACAAGCGAGCCTTCAGTTCCGCAGGTTCCTCCTTTGAGCCCAAAAACTCCTGCTCATCAGCTTCTTCCGTGAGCACCTCGATTTTTCGTCGCAGCACATACAGCTTCTTCATCGCTTCCTCCAATATTTCCATCCTGGTTGCGATTTGGGTCTCATGCTTCTCCCGCTTGTACTTCAGGATGAACTGCTTCACACCTTCAAACGTACTCCGCACCTGCCGTTGCTGCGACTTTAATTCCTTTAATTCACTGGTCATTTTAGCACTCTCGAACCACTTTTCAACGTTCAAAATTGGTTGCCTTTTCGTTTATTGCTGTATCATTGGACACTATTCACACTGCAGTTCAAAGTTTTCAAGTCACTTTTAACCACTTTCAGATCTGCTTTCTGGACCACTGTGCACATTCACACGACCTCCGCGATTCGCGACTCAACCCTCCGGCCCACGATTGACAGAGAACAGAACGACCAATAATGCTGACTGCGAGGAGGGGAGCCGACCAGGTGAAGAACAAGCCGAAAGTTTGCCAGCAGAACCAAAGACCAACCGTCATAGACTTCAGGGACACAAATTCGCATGCAAATGAAACAGTAATTTTCAAACCACCATTTTATTCCATCCTTCTCTACAATTGCCAGTGTGCACCGCATGCATGGCGCCACCACAGATCACATGCAAGTTTACTTCCCTGTTATCCTACAGCACGTCCTGGTTCGTTGAATCTCGATCTCCACCAGATGACTCCAATTTCGCCAAGCGTAGATCCACCGCTGTCCGTCGTCGTTGGCTTGCTACGATGTGCACTCAGGCTAGCAGCAGCGCACGATGGCATGCAATCCCATTCAATTTCCTATGGTTTTCTTCGCTCGGTTGAGCCACAGATCACTATGGCGATTTTGATCGCGCTAATTGCACTACGGTCGGGTCACTGACCGGCGTGTTATTGTTCACAGGCACCGGAGTTCACAAGGCAATTTGCCCAATTTCAATTCGATCGTCCAACGGTCATCCGGCTCGAAGGACCAAAATGTTTCTAACACTGACCGGGACCGTTGGTGATCGATGATATTTCGGAGCTGTTCATAAAACTCGCGCACAATTTCAGGGAACGACGACGATCGGTTTATTAAAAACACTTTGTTTATCGAAACAACACTTCCTAGCTCGACCGATTTATTATACGTAAATTGTGTCCGACGCGATACAGTGTGCGGTTGAAATTGAACTGACTGCCTCTCGTATTCTTAGTGATACGATGGGGCCAGTGGTGAATATGGGGAACGATCGATACCGATCGGAGATGATCGATGGTATCGTTATCTACCTACGGCATGATAAGAGATAGCGCAATAATTATCATGGGGTAAAGAGGATGCCTACTGTTCGCGCGTGGAACCTATTTTGGGGTTGCCAGGCCGGTCTAGTTTTTCAAGTCTGAACATGCCGGCCGCCTTGAAATCCTAGAGATTTCAAACTAATTGGATAACCTAAATTTTGGACGGTAGTGTAGTGTATCGAATCCTATCTGGAACTACCTAATCTATCTCGCTCAATTCAACAACAATTGTAATTCGAATGGATGTAAACACTTCTTCGTGGCTAATCGGTTCTACGTCTGCACTGGGATTCGGCTGCTGTGCTCTGCTATGGTGCTCGATGACCTTGACCGACTTTCGACTGGTTGCTGGATAGCTGCATTCTTCACTGCTGCAACGGCGGGTGCCGTCCTTGAATGATGACACGTGGATGGGTCCTGCTGGTTTATACGGGGTTCACTTTGTCGTCTGCATTCCGCTAGGGGTGGGATTGTGTGTCGTCCTGGTCTACGTCTACGGTGGCTGACCGTCGGCCTCTGGGCCGGAGGTTGGTGTACGATTCTACAAAACATGGGAGGCTTTTTACAAGGAAATGAACAATTGAAACAGAACTTGCCTGGCTGCGGAGGTCCTTGCATCCGGACCTCCGCGGGTGCCCTTGGCACCGCGATGATGCTACGTGCGGGTAGCGATGGATTGCTGGTGACATGCTAATGATGAACATCTAGGGTGTCAATCCTGAACTGACGGAGTCTTCGTTGCGAGTGATCAAGTCGACTGAAGACTGGCCGGTGGGATCAACGGATCGAGCGACGGGCCCTTCGCTCGAGGGATGGAGTTCGTTGATGCTGGATGCTGTGATCAACGGGATCTTGAGAATCGGGAATGCGTATTGTACACCGAACCTTGGACAGACATGCATGACGACACAGAACAATCTTAATGCAGACGATTGACGGCTTGGACAATGGATGACCAGGCGACCTCTCTTCTTGACCGTCCCGGAAACCGGGAGGGGATGCAGCTATGGGGGATGAACATTCTTTGAATTTTTTGAAATACATTGTTATACAAATACTTAACTGGAATGCGGAGGACCGCTCCGTGGGCCCTCCGCGGTGCCAAGCCACCTTGGTAGAAGAATCAGTCTTTTGATGGGGACTCCTGATCGTTGTCCCGGATTGGAAGGATGCAAATCTTGGAAATGCCCCTCCGGAAGACGCCGTCCTGCGTGCAGACGGTTACGACGCGGACGTTTTCGTCGTCGCCCTTAAAAACTTCCGTGACTCTACCCAATCGCCACTTCTGGGGTGGCAGGTTATCCTCTTTCACGAGGACCATGGTTCCAATATGCAGATTGTCGCGTTTCCGAGTCCACTTTGTCCGGTTATGGAGATCTGAAAGGTACTGCGACTTCCACTTTCTCCACAGTTGATGTACGAAATGCTGAGTGCGTTGCCACTGGGACAGGCGGTTTTCCGGCACCTCTTGCAGGTCCGGCTCTGGAACGGCCGTAAGAGGTCTCCCCACAAGGAAGTGTCCTGGGGTGAGCGCCGCAAAGTCGGCGGGGTCATTGCTGAGGGGTGTCAGTGGCCTGGAGTTGAGAATCGCCGCAATCTGGTGGACTACGGTGTGCAGCTCGTCGTACGTCAAAGTTCTGTCGCCGATGGTCTTCCGAAAGTGTCCTTTAAAGGATTTTACAGCCGCCTCCCAAAGTCCGCCGAAGTTGGGAGAGCGAGGTGGGATGAACTGGAAGTCAATTCCTTCGTCTAATGCTGTGTTGACCAGAACCTCTTGCTGATCGTTTAGCTGTCGACGTAGCAATTCCAGTTCCCTATTCGCTCCTACGAAATTGGTTGCGTTGTCGCACATGATCAACTGGGGCTTTCCACGAATTGCGACAAACCGCTTGAACGCCGCAAGGAACGCTTGTGTTGAGAGATCGGCAACAATTTCCATGTGTACGGCCTTGGTCGCCAGACAGACGAAAATGCACACAAAGGCTTTGATCGGTGCGCTGCGACGACCTGGATAGCGAATGTGAAACGGTCCGCATAGGTCGATTCCGACCTTCAAAAAAACAGCTGCGGGTGTCACCCGAACGGGAGGTAGGTCGGCCATCAGCTGCTCGTGGACCTTTGGTTTGCTCCGGAAGCAGGGAACACAGCGATGGATGGTCCAACGGGCGACGTCTCGGGCTCGCGTTGGCCAGAACTTCTCTCGGACGGAACTGATTACGAGTTGCTGTCCAGCGTGGAACAGTCTTCGGTGATAGTGATCCATTATCAGCTTCGTTAGTGGATGTTGGTGATGTAGAATCAGTGGATGCTTGCGGGTTTCTGCAATAGGAGCACGCTGCAGCCGGCCGCCGACCCGAAGTACGCCTTCGACCAAAAAGGGATTTGCTGCAAGGAGCTTCGACGATGGACTGATGGGCTGGTTCTTGGATAACGCAGCGATTTCCGCCGGAAAGCTTTCCGACTGGGATAATCGTACTAGCTGTAGCTCTGCTTTGTTGAGTTCGAATGTCGACAGGATTCCGCTGTGCTTGCAAGCTCGATGTCTAGGAACTGCATTGTGTGCGAACCGACGAATCCATGCAACGAGTCGGACTAGTGCCGGGAACGATGATCGGAGCGAAAAAATGGAGCTGGGTGGCTTGACTTGAACGGGAAGCGATGCTGCTGGCCTTTCCTCCAGCAAAGCATTCTCCAACTCTGATTGAACGACTGCTGACTTTGGCCAATTGGTTCGATCTTGGCGTAGCCACAACGGACCTTCGAACCAGATGGACTGGTAAGCCAACTGTGCAGGTGTCATCCCGCGGGATACTATATCCGCCGGATTGTCGGCCCCAGCGACATGATTCCAAACTCCTGACTTGGTAATGTGCTGGATTTCTGACACCCTGTTAGCCACAAACGATTGCCAACGCGAAGGAAGTGACGAGAGCCAGCATTTGACTATCATGGAGTCCGTCCAGAAGTAGACATTGGCAGAAACGTCAACGCTGCTCCGGAACTTCTCGTAGAGATGGCTCAGAAGTAAAGCGGATGATAATTCAAGCCGTGGGATCGACTGCTTCTTCTTCTTGCGCGAGAGATCTTCCAGTGCACAATGGTCCGAGGACCAACATTAAGTGGAAAAAATTAATAACTCAAAAACCATCCAAGATAGAGTCTTCATGTCTTCTAGACATTTGCTCGTGAGTCCAAGCCGCGTTATATGCAAAAGTGTCCTAAACGCCAAATCTTAAAATACTTCATATTTCAGCACCTAACTTTTTTATTTCAAAAGATATCGAAATAAAATGTTCTGCAAAGTTGAAGAAGGTGAAAACCCCGACAACTTTCTCGAAGAGCAGTTTTTTCTATCTCTTCAATCTGAAGAGATATAACTTACTGAAGAAATAAAAAGTCCGAAATCGGTTTTTTTGTCATATGTCAAAAACTATCATTTTTTCAAGCCTACTATGTTCAGAGCAATTGTACATATTGCCAAAATACACATTTTGTCAGAAGACATCAAATCTGTACGATGTTTCTATCAAAAGATATAAGTATTTTTGTACTTTTTTAAGCCAATTTTTCTAGCGTAACATTTGAAAAAGGCGCAAGTGAATCTTTAATTTTCTCCCACCACCGGATCTAGTATGACAAAAACTGCATTTTAACAAATTTTGGAGAGGGTGTTTTTTTGTTTTGCGTTTTAAATGTGATTTGACTATGACCATATTTTAGGCATCAAATTCACGAAAAATGACATCCATAATGTCCGAGTTCAACATCTACTCGTGTTTCAAGATCACTTATCTTAAACATTCGAGTAGCGATGAACCCAATGTTGTCTTTTTTGTTTTGTTTTGTTCCTTTGTGTAAGTGAGCAAAAATATAAAACAAATTCCCTATAGTTTTTCGATTTCTTAATTCATCAGATATATGCATCTGGTGATCGTATGCAAATTTTAAATTGAATTGTGGACCGTCCAGTTTTATATGTTTGACATATATTATGAAAGGCCTTTGATCCTAGGATAGGATGCGACACGTAGTCAGTCAATTTGAGACCAATTTGCTGTCAAACGCAGACCAGTCGCTGATTGGTCGAAATTGATATCCGTTTGCTGCTATCATATCGCTTTGTTGTTGGCTTCTCCGTGTTGCTAGTTTGTAGGTTTAGCATTTGATACCAATATTTAAAATCATTGTATTTTTTTATTCAAGCCTTATCGCCTCAAATATGTCAGCATTCAAAAGCAAATCAACCTAATGTGACTCCCATGGCTTGACACCGGTTAAAACCATTAATTTGGTGCAAAATCAATTGATTTTTTGATAGATTTCATCATAATTGAAAGAGCTTGCGTTTGAAAGCAATTTTAGTAGCAAGGTACGCTATTGCAATTGCAAATAGTGCTTTACGGTGCGAAATATGCATCAAAACTTCAATCGTTAAAATTAAATAGTTTTAAAGATTTGGAATAAAGAAAAGTGGCAGCACTTGATTTTGATCGTTGACGAAATTGACAATAGAGGTAATAAACTATAGAGGAAGAATGTCGCTGGTGTCGCTGCCGCAA